>NW_026600297.1:0-27500 GCF_029448725.1 Salvelinus fontinalis | reverse complement strand
TCTCTCCCCCGTCCACTCTCACCTCCCTCCTCCCTCTCTCACCCCCCTCACTTCCCTCCCTCTTTCAGACTGATCATCTTTAAGATCCTGGCACAGTTTGTGATACTGGGTTGTACCTGGGTGCTGGGCTTTTTCCAGTCCACCATGGTCTTCAAGTACCTCTTCATCGTGCTCAACTCCCAGCAGGGCACCTTCCTCTACATCGTTCACTGTCTCTTCAACAAGGAGGTAGACCTACACCACAAGCATGCACACACACACACACACACACACACACACACACACACACACACACACACACACACACACACACACACACACACACACACACACACACACACACACACACACACACACACACACACTCATGCAACCCCCCCCCCCCCCCACACACACACACACGTTCTTAACCTCCCCTCTGTCTGCCCTCACAATCCATCATACTCTTTAACCTCCTCTCTCTACCCCCCTCCATAACTTCCTGATAACTCACCCTTGTGTATTTTTATGTTGTATGGTTCTGATATTGTACTTATAATATGTGTTGTGTTTTGAAAGGTGAGGAAGTAGTACCGGAGGTGTTACTGTGTTGTACGGTGTGGTCTGTGTATAATTAGTGTTGGTGTGTTGTTGTTGTATTGTATCATAGGTACGTGATGAGTACAGGAAGTGGCTGGGCTGTTCTTCCAGCTCCTCTACTCCAGACTCTATGGTAAGTCTATACTTTCCTCACTCATCACTAGTTCTTACATCTATGTGAGGCTTCCTCTTCTTTCCAGGATGAATGTAATGTTACTAAATGACCCTCTGGCCAAGTCCCTTATAGAACTTATGTAAGCATAGTCTTTTACCACAGAAAGTCTAACTTGTTGAGCTCTTGTTTTTCCAACAGAAAGAAGCACATTCCGTCTCTGAAGACCTGGACAAGGCTGGTGAAGAGAAACAAAAGAAAGGAACACGGCCAGGATGAGAGCGACATGATACGATACCATCAGACCTTCAAAGCATTTCAGCACAGTGGACATCCACGGTATATCTTTCAATGCACACTGTACACACTAAGTATGAGAGAGAGAGAGAGAGAGAGAGGTGTGTTTATATGGATGCTAATGACTCAGATAACACAGCCTGACCTTTTGTATTTACTAATATTTCCTTTATCTATATAAAACAATGTTTTAATATCCTGCAAATGTATTTATAGAATTTCATATTTATAACTGATATACACAGTAGTTACAGCATATTTACCTGTGTGCAAAATAAACAAATGAAAATGTGTAGGTTGCAGTTGTCTATATATAAATAAATAACTGCATCTCTACCTGCTTTGAGTCTAGCATTTACCATTGGATTGTCCCTCAGGGACAATAAAGATTTATTCAATGGAATCCCTGTGGCTGAGCCCAGATAAGAAAGTCTCGGTCAGCTGCAGTCTGAAGTGTTTTGAGAGCATAGCGACTGGGTTTCCAGACACAGATGGCACAGGAGGGGTGCGGAGAGGACAGGAGGGCTTCCTCTCAGAGCTATAATAGAATAGCTGGAAGAGAGCCACGGTTGTAGACAGACAATACTGCGCTTGCATTCTGTTGTAATGCCCTCTTTTCACCACACGGTGACAGCACCTAATCATCAATGCTCTTGCTCTCATTGGAGTTAGGAGTTAAAGCGAGTACACAGGTCTTCTGTTGATGGCGAGATACCATTGGGTGAAGGCTTTTGTTCCAGCCTAGCCATGATTCAATGGATGAACAAATAATGAAAAGCTGGTGGGGTTGTAGGGAGAGAAAGACATAAAGATGGAGATGGATAGATAGATGGCAGGAAGGGTCAACTGGAGGAGATAGAGAGGCATACAGAGACGGATGGAAATAAAGGGAGATTCGAAGACGGGTGAATGCAGCAGCAGGAGTGAAAGAGAGTACAATAGGGGGACAGAGACGAAGAAGAAGATGAAGAAGATGAAGAAGTAGGAGGAGGATAAGGAGGAGGCTGGGTGTGGGGTGTTTTGCTCTGAGTCACAGTGCTGCTAGTCTCTTTGCCTGTTACCATGGGAACCCAGCTGCAGTGCTTGCTGGAGTCGTGCTGGTCTGTCAGCCGGGAAACGCTGTTGGGTTAACAGCCCTGCTCTTTGAGTTCCAATGAGTTGACTTTGTCGAAATAGTCAGGAATAAACTCCAAACCATGTTAAAAATCAATGCAGTGCGTCTGGGGGTGTTTAGTATACAAAGTTGCTAGGCAGCTAACTAATCACCCACTGGCCACAGATGTCAGTTGAATGTCTAGTTTTGATTGACATTTGGTTGAGTTGTCAACTAACGTGAATTTAAAGTGAAATCAAAAAATGCACTATGTCATTGGATTTAGGTTAAAAGTTGGTTGAAAAAAGACAAAATGCCCAAATGTATGTTGATGATTTTCCCACATTGGTTCAACATCAGCACATTTATTTTTGGGTTGAAATGACATGGAAACAATGTTGATTCAACCAGTTTTTGCCCAGTGGGCAGACATTTAGTGAATTCCAAATCAATCTCCAGTCCTCAACTCTCCTGCAGGTACTCCTTTAGATCTGGAAGGTGCAGATAGGATAACATGGTAATTGCTTTACTTTGCTGTTAAATTGGATGGGTGATATGTTTTCATAGTCTAAGGGGCAGAGGTTGATTGGGATTTCAGCAAAAGTCTTCCATATTGTGTCTGTAATTATGCTTAAAGTCTCTGAGATGTAGTGGGTCTTTCTGTCCAACAGGCCTGAGGGTTAGTTAGTGATACAGTGATATGACCAATATGTTAAGAATTCCCTGCCAGAGACTCTTAGCACACCGTATCACAGCCCTCTCACAGCCCTCTCTTTCTAACTTCTGCAGTAGGTTACCCTCCCCCACTGGAAGCAAACTGGCCCTTCACACCTAGGGCCCTGGCCAACGATTTGTTGCTAGGGGTCATGGTTGCCAGGGGCCTTATCACACTGTGGGGTCATCACAGGCAGTCAGCTTGGGTCCCAGAGCACAAACTCCTGCCTCCCCCTCTGTCTACTTCAAGCAGTCACAGAGAGAGCAGAAAGCTCATCTCTGTCTACTTCAAGCAGTCACAGAGAGAGCAGAAAGCTCATCTCTGTCTACTTCAAACAGTCACAGAGAGAGCAGAAAGCTCATCTCTGTCTACTTCAAGCAGTCACAGAGAGAGCAGAAAGCTCATCTCTGTCTACTTCAAGCAGTCACAGAGAGAGCAGAAAGCTCATCTCTGTCTACTTCAAGCAGTCACAGAGAGAGCAGAAAGCTCATCTCTGTCTACTTCAAACAGTCACAGAGAGAGCAGAAAGCTCATCTCTGTCTACTTCAAGCAGTCACAGAGAGAGCAGAAAGCTCATCTCTGTCTACTTCAAGCAGTCACAGAGAGAGCAGAAAGCTCATCTCTGTCTACTTCAAGCAGTCCCAGAGAGAGCAGAAAGCTCATCTCTGTCTACTTCAAGCAGTCACAGAGAGAGCAGAAAGCTCATCTCTGTCTACTTCAACAGTCACAGAGAGAGCAGAAAGCTCATATCTGTCTACTTCAACAGTCACAGAGAGAGCAGAAAGCTCATCTCTGTCCTGCACAACAACTGCTGGACTCATATCTCTGAGCTTGTGGGATGGTGTGCGTGCACAGAGTGAGTTGTGCGATATTTGTATATTGTTCTTCGTAGTTGTTACTATTGTTGTATAATGTCTTTGTCTATAGCTGTATTGTAATATGTCAGGTAGCATATATACTGAACAAAAATATTATATAAAGTGTTGGTCTCATGTTTCATGAAATGAAATAAAAGTTTCCAGAAATTTTCCATTCGCATGAAAAGCTTATTTCTCTCAAATGTTGTGCCCAAATTTGTTTACATCCCTGTTACTGAGCATTTCTCCTATGCCAAGATAATCCATCTACCTGACAGATGGGGCATATCAAGAAGCTGATTAAACAGCATGACCATTACACAGCAGCATACCACCCTGCATACCACTGCTGGCTTGCTTCTGAAGCTAAGCAGGGTTGGTCCTGGTCAGTCCCTGGATGGGAGACCAGATGCTGCTGGAAGTGGTGTTGGAGGGCCAGTAGGAGGCACTCTTTCCTCTGGTCTAAAAACTATCCCAATGCCCCAGGGCAGTGATTGGGGACACTGTCCTGTATAGGGTGCCGTCTTTCGGATGGGACGTTAAACGGGTGTCCTGACTCTCTGAGGTCATTAAAGATCCCATGGCACTTATCGTAAGAGTAGGGGTGTTAACCCCGGTGTCCTGGCTAAATTCCCAATCTGGCCCTCAAACCATCATGGTCACCTAATAATCCCCAGTTTACAATTGGCTCATTCATCCCCCTGCTCTCCCCTGTAACTATTACCCAGGTCGTTGCTGCAAATGAGAATGTGTTCTCAGTCAACTTACCTGGTAAAATAAAAATAAAATAAAACACAGGTGCACCTTGTGCTGGGGACAATAAAAGGCCATTCTAAAATGTGCAGTCACACAGCACAATGCCACAGATGTCTCAACTTTTGAGGGAGCGTGCAATTGGCTTGCTGACTACAGGAATGTCCACCAGCGCTGTTGCCAGATAATTGAAAGTTAATTTATCTACCATAAGCCGCTTCCAACGTCGTTTTAGAGAATTTGGCAGTACGTCCAACTGTCCCCACAACCGCAGACCAAGTTTAACCACGCCAGCCCAGGAGCTCCACATCCGGCTTCTTCACCTGCGGGATCATCTGAGACCAGCCAGCTGGACAGCTGATGAAACTGTGCGTTTGCACAACTGAAGAATTTCTGGGTCTCTGGGAAGCTCATCTGCATGCTCGTCGTCCTCACTGAAGCCCATTGTTGTGCCATTCATCCGCCGCCATCACCTCATGTTTCAGCATGATAATACACTGCCCCATGTCACAAGGATCTGTACACAACTCCTGCAAGCTGAAAATGTTCCAGTTCTTCTATGGTCTGCATACTGACCAGACATGTCACCCATTGAGCATGTTTGGGATGCTCTGGATGGACGTGCACGACAGCGTGTTCCAGTTCCCGCCAATATCCAGCAACTTCAAACAGACATTGAAGAGGAGTGGGACAACATTCCATAGGCCATAAGGAACAGCTTGATTAAATCTATGCGAAGGAGATGTGTCGCTCTGCATGAGGCAAATGGTGGTCAGACCAGATACTGACTGGCTTTCTGATCCACCCCCTACCTTTTTTTTAACCCTTAACCTACAATTGCCAGAAATTGAATTAAGATAATAAAACAATCCCCATCAAAATCTGTCTGTTTAAGCTAGAGATATCCGTTTTTTTGCAAGGGCTCAATCCACCGCATCAGCCAATATCGCCCTCCCGCATCTGTGGTGAAAAGTGGCAGAGCGAGAGCGGTGTTTGTCAGACCATGAGGCATCCTGAAAATCGGTCTTCTCGCATAAAATGTCTGTAAAGTCCAAATTACCTACAAACTATTATGACCACTCTATTGAAAGAACACACTAGTGTTCTCCATTTTGCTCAAGGAAGCCCACAAACCTCACTAGACTCGTCTGACGTCGGTACAGCCTCTTCTGCCAACTTCTGTCTATAGTGTCAAAATGGTTTGGGCTTCACACTAATTTAACCACTCTGTGAACAGCTGAGACTCTCACAAACATACTGGTGTTCACCATTTGTCTCTGGGACACAAGCCTCACAACACTCTTCTGAAGGTCCCTGGTACCAGTTCAATTTGTTTATGGAAATAAGGGGATATTTTGCCAAATTCAATGTTTCATCCAATCATTTTGTTATATTTATTTTTGATACCTTCAGGGGTCTTAAAATTCGAAATCAAATATGTAAATGATGTTTGATATGATCCCCTCCCCTGGCTGAGACATGGTTTAGACTAGGGTTACGGTATCTGTGACCAACAGATGCATATCTGTATTCCCAGTCACGTGAAATCCATAGATTAAGGCCTAATGAATTTATTTCAATTGACTGATTTCCTTATATGAATTGTAACTCGGTAAAATCTTTGAAATTGTTGCATGTTGTATTTATATTTTTGTTCAGTATACATTTTCATCCTTCCCTCGATAATAGCCTTGTTGCTCTACTTGTGCTATCAGTTATAGTGTTGTGTACAGGGGATTCATTACCCCTGTTTCTTCTGTTTCACAACCACTACCATTCAACTACCTGTGCATGTACATTTCCTGTGTGTGTGTGTGTGTGTGTGTGTGTGTGTGTGTGTGTGTCAATAAAGTATCCTTGTGTGTAAGTGAGGTTGCATCATTCCCCTCTTACCGATGGAGGTGCTAGTGGGTCACAGATCAGCCCAAACGGAGTTGCTCTCTTTCTCAACACATGCCCTGAAGGTTGGAACTAAAAAAAACAGGAAGAGCTCCTGCCGCCCCACTCTGCCCCCCCACTCTGTCTCTGGTCTAGGGACATAATTACCATGAATCAGTGTATAGTTTGTAATCTATCAAGTCAGCTTATTGCTCCCATGATGATGCTCTAGATGCTGCATGTGTGGATGTGGAGTACTGCACGTCTTCACATGACAGGGGTGTATCATACAGGTTTCTATGCAGCATTCTCAGTTCTCTACCTTGTATTATCAAACTCAGCCCGATACTTGAGTGATTAGAACATTGGCGCTCATGGCGTTTGAGAGACGTACTATTTGAGTTTGAACATGTTCATATATGTGAACCAGACTGGTTCAACCTCCCTCCCACTCACATCTGCACTTCTTTACCCTGTTTATATCACATCTTCCCACATCGCCTAAAGGAAAAATATACTGTACTTCCCATATATTCATTAATTCACTTTTTCACACACACACACACACACACACACACACACACACACACACACACACACACACACACACACACACACACACACACACACACACACACACACACACACACACACACACACACACACACACACACACACACACACACACACACACACACACACACACACAGTTCCCATTACATGCAGCTTCCTCAGTGTTCCATGTTTTTCTGTGGGATAATCCTCTGACAGGTGTTCCTGGCCACAGCTCCATACTCCCTGTCTCACCACTGGTCTGGTCCAACACCCTGCTTCAGGAGAAGACTACACACAGACACTCATAAGGGTTTTTCTCTTTCTCCCCCTCCTGTCTCCTACCCCTTTTCTTTCTATCTCTGTCTAGATTGATGGGGTGATAAAGGGTGAGGTTGGTTGGGGAGGGGAGTATTGTGTGTGTGTGTGGGGGGGGGGGGGTATTGGTGGTGAGGTTGGTTGGGGAGGAGGGGGGTATTGAAGGGTGAGGTTGTGAACAGTATGTAACAGAACTATTGAGGGGTGAGGTAGGGTGAGTCAGAAAGGGATTGAGGTAGGGTGAGTCAGAAAGGGATTGAGGTAGGGTGAGTCAGAAAGGGATTGAGGTAGGGTGAGTCAGAAAGGGATTGAGGTAGGGTGAGTCAGAAAGGGATTGAGGTAGGGTGAGTCAGAAAGGGATTGAGGTAGGGTGAGTCAGAAAGGGATTGAGGTAGGGTGAGTCAGAAAGGGATTGAGGTAGGGTGAGGGCAACAGAGGATTAGTCAATGCGCCCACCTCCTCTCCAGGTGCTAGGGGCTCTGCATTGCTGAGTGGAATACCAGATTTACCTGATAAAACCCATAAAACCACTCTGAGGAATGACTAGTTTGATTGTGTCAAAGTGAGATGTGTCTAAGACATTACATTTGCAGACAAATACGATATCTTCATTGACATTAGCCTACTGTTCATTTATAGTGGGTCTAGTTGTTGTTATGTTAGTAGCATATAACCCAGTCAGTGGCGGTCAGTGCCGTTTATGATGGACATGGACAGACAGTGACACATTCATTACCGCCTTGCACACTCTTGACAGCGTCTAGTTTATCTAGGCTGTAATCATTAGTCCAACAGTTGCAAACAGAGGATGATGGTCCTCCCCTTCCTACTCCGAGGAGCCTCCACTGAGCCCAGTAGTTATGTGGTTCTGTCATAGAGGTGCGACAGCAATAATGCAAGAGCCCATTGCAGTTCAATCTAAGCAGGAGTGGCATTACCTCCACACAGAGGGCTCTCTCTATCTCGCGCGCGCTCCCATCACTCGCGCGCTGTGCAGCTGAACTACGGCGTTGGCAGAGAATATTAAAAAATCTGCCTCTTTGCTTCAAGCGCTGGAAGAATATTTTGGAACGGAAATCAGAGGAGGTACTGTAATAATTTGATTACCTTCCAAGCGAATGTGAATTATTTTGTAAATGGCACGCTCCTATAGTCGCATAGTAATGAATAGTTCAGAGGGAAACGGATCGATGGTACCGGGCGAATGCTGTTGCTTGCAGAGCAGCCACCTGCGCTAAACATACGCTCTGCGTTGTCTGTCTATCGACGCAGCAGGACTTGTAGACAACATGGTTCTGTAAGCAAAGCCTACTGCTTTTAATAGCCGATTTTGTGTTGGTGATTGTGTTGTTAGTTTTTTAAATGTTGGAATTCAGTTTGATGATGTAGGCTAAAATTCGTGGAAGACGCTGTAGCCTTATGGAAACATTGCCTATTTGAGTTACAGTTGTTGGATATGTTTGTGCGGCGATACATCTATACGATACATGTATATATGTGTTCAGGCTGCTTGGGCAAAAGAATGAGAAAGACGGTGTCGGTCGATAGATCAACGGTTGGGCGCGCGGATGGACAGATGTGACAGGGGGATTTGGAGGGAGGAGAGGAATCACGCGGGGATAATACTGTGACGTTCTGCAGTGATGTGTTCTCTAGACAGGGTTGTGTTATCTCTTTCTCTCTCTCTCTCGCTTTGTACTGTGACTAGATTTGGCACTTTAACACAGCAAATCACACTGTCGTTGTCTTCTCGGTATAGGCTATGGGACAGCATAATGCAAGGCTGACAGGCTGTCACAAGCCAGCGTGTGCACGTTGGATAATATGGATTATATGAGAAAGTATTTAAGAGTATTGGCTGAACAGTATTGGTTGTACTTATTGAAATAATACTGAAAATGTGTCTGCGGCGCGCGTGTGTGTGTAGGCTAAGGGAGGGAGAGAGAGAGATGGCTTGGTATCAGTTGACGCACGACGGTGTCCCCTTCTCCACCGTCTGCCATTTGGAAGTTAAGAACCCAATCACACTCCCGACCGACACTGAAAGCAATTCAGCCGCCCACACGTTTCCCTGAACGGATGGCATGAGTAGTGAGCTGGACGCAGAACCCTGATTTGTTATAATCAAAGACATACAGATGAATCATGATCACTGCACTGAGTTTTCATTAGGCTGCCTAGTTCTCATTTCTGTATATCTATTCTGTTTTACAGTTATTTCTTCAAGTTAGCTTAATCGAGATGATATCTATTTTACTAGGTATATTATTAGTCTTCACTGTGAGGACTTCCCATTGGGCACACAGTGGTTGAATCAACGTTCTTTCCACCATTTCAATGACATTAGGTTGAACTAACGTGGAATAGAAGTTGAATTGATGTCTGTGTCAAGTGGGATCTTTATGAGAGAGAGTTGCATGCTGAAAAAGGCCAGTGCGGTCAGTCAGGACCCTGGACAGTGCACCATGCTGATTCAGCAGGGATCACATAGGGAAGGCTATAGCAGGTTAACACATGATGGTGCTTGTACAGTATCCAGCCCTCCAGAGTTACCTCAATTATTTCAGTTGGTGATGTTTTCAGGAGCGTCAGGTGCGGTGCCTGGTTGGAACTAAACCTTGCAGCACTCCAGGCCCAGGTCAACCCAGGGTTACCTACGCTACCCCCTGCTCCAGCCCCTGATCATGACCCATCCACTCTGGGGAATGGACCATAGGCCAGAGGGCTTTGGCTTTTCATCCAGTCAGCCAGTATTGAATGTTAGGCCCATTAGCTTTTTATGACCCCAAAGTGCAGCCAGAGAGTCCCCTACGGTCCTGCTAACATAACCACATAGATAGAGTCCCCTAAGGCCCTGCTAACATAACCACATAGATAGAGTCCATACGGCCCTGCTAACATAACTACATAGATAGAGTCCCCTACGGCCCTGCTAACATAACCACATAGATAGAGTCCCTACGGCCCTGCTAACATAACCACATAGATAGAGTCCCCTACGGCCCTGCTAACATAACCACATAGATAGAGACCCTACGGCCCTGCTAACATAACCACATAGATAGAGCCCCTACGGCCCTGCTAACATAACCACATAGATAGAGTCTCTACGGCCCTGCTAACATAACCACAAAGATTGAGCCCCTACTGCCCTGCTAACATAACCACACAGATAGAGTCCATACGGCCCTGCTAACATAACTACATAGATAGAGTCCCCTACGGCCCTGCTAACATAACCACACAGATAGAGTCCCCTACGGCCCTGCTAACATAACCACACAGATAGAGTCCCCTACGGCCCTGCTAACATAACCACACAGATAGAGTCCCCTACGGCCCTGCTAACATAACCACATAGATAGAGTCCCCTACGGCCCTGCTAACATAACCACATAGATAGAGACCCTACGGCCCTGCTAACATAACCACATAGATAGAGTCCCCTACGGCCCTGCTAACATAACCACATAGATAGAGACCCTACGGCCCTGCTAACATAACCACATAGATAGAGTCCCTACGGCCCTGCTAACATAACCACATAGATAGAGACCCTACGGCCCTGCTAACATAACCACACAGATAGAGTCCCCTACGGCCCTGCTAACATAACCACATAGATAGAGTCCCCTACGGCCCTGCTAACATAACCACAGATAGAGTCCCCTACGGCCCTACTAACATAACCACATAGATAGAGACCCTACGGCCCTGCTAACATAACCACAGATAGAGTCCCCTACGGCCCTACTAACATAACCACATAGATAGAGTCCCCTACGGCCCTGCTAACATAACCACATAGATAGAGACCCTACGACCCTGCTAACATAACCACATAGATAGAGTCCCCTACGGCCCTGCTAACATAACCACATAGATAGAGCCCCTACGGCCCTGCTAACATAACCACACAGATAAAGACCCTACGGCCCTGCTAACATAACCACATAGATAGAGTCCCCTACGGCCCTGCTAACATAACCACATAGATAGAGCCCCCTACGGCCCTGCTAACATAACCACATAGATAGAGCGCCTACGGCCCTGCTAACATAACCACACAGATAAAGACCCTACGGCCCTGCTAACATAACCACACAGATAAAGACCCTACGGCCCTGCTAACATAACCACATAGATAGAGTCCCCTACGGCCCTGCTAACATAACCACATAGAAAGAGTCCCCTACGGCCCTGCTAACATAACCACATAGATAGAGCCCCTACGGCCCTGCTAACATAACCACATAGATAGAGTCCCCTACGACCCTGCTAACATAACCACATAGATAGAGTCCCCTACGGCCCTGCTAACATAACCACATAGATAGAGACCCTACGGCCCTGCTAACATAACCACATAGATAGAGACCCTACGGCCCTGCTAACATAACCACATAGATAGAGCCCCTACGGCCCTGCTAACATAACCACATAGAAAGAGTCTCTACGGCCCTGCTAACATAACCACATAGATAGAGCCCCTACTGCCCTGCTAACATAACCACACAGATAGAGTCCATACGGCCCTGCTAACATAACTACATAGATAGAGTCCCCTACGGCCCTGCTAACATAACCACACAGATAGAGTCCCCTACGGCCCTGCTAACATAACCACATAGAAAGAGTCCCCTACGGCCCTGCTAACATAACCACATAGATAGAGTCCCCTACGGCCCTGCTAACATAACCACATAGATAGAGACCCTACGGCCCTGCTAACATAACCACATAGATAGAGTCCCCTACGGCCCTGCTAACATAACCACATAGATAGAGACCCTACGGCCCTGCTAACATAACCACATAGATAGAGTCCCTACGGCCCTGCTAACATAACCACATAGATAGACCCTACGGCCCTGCTAACATAACCACACAGATAGAGTCCCCTACGGCCCTGCTAACATAACCACATAGATAGAGTCCCCTACGGCCCTGCTAACATAACCACAGATAGAGTCCCCTACGGCCCTACTAACATAACCACATAGATAGAGACCCTACGGCCCTGCTAACATAACCACAGATAGAGTCCCCTACGGCCCTACTAACATAACCACATAGATAGAGTCCCCTACGGCCCTGCTAACATAACCACATAGATAGAGACCCTACGACCCTGCTAACATAACCACATAGATAGAGTCCCCTACGGCCCTGCTAACATAACCACATAGATAGATCCCCTACGGCCCTGCTAACATAACCACACAGATAAAGACCCTACGGCCCTGCTAACATAACCACATAGATAGAGTCCCCTACGGCCCTGCTAACATAACCACATAGATAGAGCCCCCTACGGCCCTGCTAACATAACCACATAGATAGAGCGCCTACGGCCCTGCTAACATAACCACACAGATAAAGACCCTACGGCCCTGCTAACATAACCACACAGATAAAGACCCTACGGCCCTGCTAACATAACCACATAGATAGAGTCCCCTACGGCCCTGCTAACATAACCACATAGAAAGAGTCCCCTACGGCCCTGCTAACATAACCACATAGATAGAGCCCCTACGGCCCTGCTAACATAACCACATAGATAGAGTCCCCTACGGCCCTACTAACATAACCACACAGATAGAGTCCCCTACGGCCCTGCTAACATAACCACACAGATAGAGTCCCCTACGGCCCTGCTAACATAACCACACAGATAGAGTCCCCTACGGCCCTGCTAACATAACCACATAGATAGAGTCCCCTACGGCCCTGCTAACATAACCACATAGATAGAGACCCTACGGCCCTGCTAACATAACCACATAGATAGAGTCCCCTACGGCCCTGCTAACATAACCACATAGAAAGAGTCCCCTACGGCCCTGCTAACATAACCACATAGAAAGAGTCCCCTACGGCCCTGCTAACATAACCACATAGATAGAGTCCCCTACGACCCTGCTAACATAACCACATAGATAGAGTCCCCTACGGCCCTGCTAACATAACCACATAGATAGAGACCCTACGGCCCTGCTAACATAACCACATAGATAGAGACCCTACGGCCCTGCTAACATAACCACATAGATAGAGCCCCTACGGCCCTGCTAACATAACCACATAGATAGAGCCCCTACGGCCCTGCTAACATAACCACTTAGATAGAGTCTCTACGGCCCTGCTAACATAACCACATAGATAGAGCCCCTACTGCCCTGCTAACATAACCACACAGATAGAGTCCATACGGCCCTGCTAACATAACTACATAGATAGAGTCCATACGGCCCTGCTAACATAACTACATAGATAGAGTCCCCTACGGCCCTGCTAACATAACCACACAGATAGAGTCCCCTACGGCCCTGCTAACATAACCACACAGATAGAGTCCCCTACGGCCCTGCTAACATAATCACATAGATAGAGTCCCCTACGGCCCTGCTAACATAACCACATAGATAGAGACCCTACGGCCCTGCTAACATAACCACATAGATAGAGTCCCCTACGGCCCTGCTAACATAACCACATAGATAGAGACCCTACGGCCCTGCTAACATAACCACATAGATAGAGTCCCTACGGCCCTGCTAACATAACCACATAGATAGAGACCCTACGGCCCTGCTAACATAACCACACAGATAGAGTCCCCTACGGCCCTGCTAACATAACCACACAGATAGAGTCCCCTACGGCCCTGCTAACATAACCACACAGATAAAGACCCTACGGCCCTGCTAACATAACCACATAGATAGAGCCCCCTACGGCCCTGCTAACATAACCACATAGATAGAGCGCCTACGGCCCTGCTAACATAACCACACAGATAAAGACCCTACGGCCCTGCTAACATAACCACACAGATAAAGACCCTACGGCCCTGCTAACATAACCACATAGATAGAGTCCCCTACGGCCCTGCTAACATAACCACATAGAAAGAGTCCCCTACGGCCCTGCTAACATAACCACATAGATAGAGACCCTACGGCCCTGCTAACATAACCACACAGATAAAGACCCTACGGCCCTGCTAACATAACCACACAGATAAAGACCCTACGGCCCTGCTAACATAACCACATAGATAGAGACCCTACGGCCCTGCTAACATAACCACACAGATAGAGACCCTACGGCCCTGCTAACATAACCACACAGATAAAGACCCTACGGCCCTGCTAACATAACCACATAGATAGAGTCCCCTACGGCCCTACTAACATAACCACATAGATAGAGCCCCTACGGCCCTGCTAACATAACCACATAGATAGAGTCCCCTACGACCCTGCTAACATAACCACATAGATAGAGTCCCCTACGGCCCTACTAACATAACCACACAGATAGAGTCCCCTACGGCCCTGCTAACATAACCACACAGATAGAGTCCCCTACGGCCCTGCTAACATAACCACACAGATAGAGTCCCCTACGGCCCTGCTAACATAACCACATAGATAGAGTCCCCTACGGCCCTGCTAACATAACCACATAGATAGAGACCCTACGACCCTGCTAACATAACCACATAGATAGAGACCCTACGGCCCTGCTAACATAACCACATAGATAGAGCCCCTACGGCCCTGCTAACATAACCACTTAGATAGAGACCCTACGGCCCTGCTAACATAACCACATAGATAGAGTCTCTACGGCCCTGCTAACATAACCACATAGATAGAGCCCCTACTGCCCTGCTAACATAACCACACAGATAGAGTCCATACGGCCCTGCTAACATAACTACATAGATAGAGTCCCCTACGGCCCTGCTAATATAACCACACAGATAGAGTCCCCTACGGCCCTGCTAACATAACCACACAGATAGAGTCCCCTACGGCCCTGCTAACATAACCACACAGATAGAGTCCCCTACGGCCCTGCTAATATAACCACACAGATAGAGTCCCCTACGGCCCTGCTAACATAACCACACAGATAGAGTCCCCTACGGCCCTGCTAACATAATCACATAGATAGAGTCCCCTACGGCCCTGCTAACATAACCACATAGATAGAGACCCTACGGCCCTGCTAACATAACCACATAGATAGAGTCCCCTACGGCCCTGCTAACATAACCACATAGAAAGAGTCCCCTACGGCCCTGCTAACATAACCACATAGATAGAGCCCCTACGGCCCTGCTAACATAACCACATAGATAGAGTCCCCTACGACCCTGCTAACATAACCACATAGATAGAGTCCCCTACGGCCCTGCTAACATAACCACATAGATAGAGACCCTACGGCCCTGCTAACATAACCACATAGATAGAGACCCTACGGCCCTGCTAACATAACCACATAGATAGAGCCCCTACGGCCCTGCTAACATAACCACATAGAAAGAGTCTCTACGGCCCTGCTAACATAACCACATAGATAGAGCCCCTACTGCCCTGCTAACATAACCACACAGATAGAGTCCATACGGCCCTGCTAACATAACTACATAGATAGAGTCCCCTACGGCCCTGCTAACATAACCACACAGATAGAGTCCCCTACGGCCCTGCTAACATAACCACATAGAAAGAGTCCCCTACGGCCCTGCTAACATAACCACATAGATAGAGTCCCCTACGGCCCTGCTAACATAACCACATAGATAGAGACCCTACGGCCCTGCTAACATAACCACATAGATAGAGTCCCCTACGGCCCTGCTAACATAACCACATAGATAGAGACCCTACGGCCCTGCTAACATAACCACATAGATAGAGTCCCTACGGCCCTGCTAACATAACCACATAGATAGACCCTACGGCCCTGCTAACATAACCACACAGATAGAGTCCCCTACGGCCCTGCTAACATAACCACATAGATAGAGTCCCCTACGGCCCTGCTAACATAACCACAGATAGAGTCCCCTACGGCCCTACTAACATAACCACATAGATAGAGACCCTACGGCCCTGCTAACATAACCACAGATAGAGTCCCCTACGGCCCTACTAACATAACCACATAGATAGAGTCCCCTACGGCCCTGCTAACATAACCACATAGATAGAGACCCTACGACCCTGCTAACATAACCACATAGATAGAGTCCCCTACGGCCCTGCTAACATAACCACATAGATAGATCCCCTACGGCCCTGCTAACATAACCACACAGATAAAGACCCTACGGCCCTGCTAACATAACCACATAGATAGAGTCCCCTACGGCCCTGCTAACATAACCACATAGATAGAGCCCCCTACGGCCCTGCTAACATAACCACATAGATAGAGCGCCTACGGCCCTGCTAACATAACCACACAGATAAAGACCCTACGGCCCTGCTAACATAACCACACAGATAAAGACCCTACGGCCCTGCTAACATAACCACATAGATAGAGTCCCCTACGGCCCTGCTAACATAACCACATAGAAAGAGTCCCCTACGGCCCTGCTAACATAACCACATAGATAGAGCCCCTACGGCCCTGCTAACATAACCACATAGATAGAGTCCCCTACGGCCCTACTAACATAACCACACAGATAGAGTCCCCTACGGCCCTGCTAACATAACCACACAGATAGAGTCCCCTACGGCCCTGCTAACATAACCACACAGATAGAGTCCCCTACGGCCCTGCTAACATAACCACATAGATAGAGTCCCCTACGGCCCTGCTAACATAACCACATAGATAGAGACCCTACGGCCCTGCTAACATAACCACATAGATAGAGTCCCCTACGGCCCTGCTAACATAACCACATAGAAAGAGTCCCCTACGGCCCTGCTAACATAACCACATAGAAAGAGTCCCCTACGGCCCTGCTAACATAACCACATAGATAGAGTCCCCTACGACCCTGCTAACATAACCACATAGATAGAGTCCCCTACGGCCCTGCTAACATAACCACATAGATAGAGACCCTACGGCCCTGCTAACATAACCACATAGATAGAGACCCTACGGCCCTGCTAACATAACCACATAGATAGAGCCCCTACGGCCCTGCTAACATAACCACATAGATAGAGCCCCTACGGCCCTGCTAACATAACCACTTAGATAGAGTCTCTACGGCCCTGCTAACATAACCACATAGATAGAGCCCCTACTGCCCTGCTAACATAACCACACAGATAGAGTCCATACGGCCCTGCTAACATAACTACATAGATAGAGTCCATACGGCCCTGCTAACATAACTACATAGATAGAGTCCCCTACGGCCCTGCTAACATAACCACACAGATAGAGTCCCCTACGGCCCTGCTAACATAACCACACAGATAGAGTCCCCTACGGCCCTGCTAACATAATCACATAGATAGAGTCCCCTACGGCCCTGCTAACATAACCACATAGATAGAGACCCTACGGCCCTGCTAACATAACCACATAGATAGAGTCCCCTACGGCCCTGCTAACATAACCACATAGATAGAGACCCTACGGCCCTGCTAACATAACCACATAGATAGAGTCCCTACGGCCCTGCTAACATAACCACATAGATAGAGACCCTACGGCCCTGCTAACATAACCACACAGATAGAGTCCCCTACGGCCCTGCTAACATAACCACACAGATAGAGTCCCCTACGGCCCTGCTAACATAACCACACAGATAAAGACCCTACGGCCCTGCTAACATAACCACATAGATAGAGCCCCCTACGGCCCTGCTAACATAACCACATAGATAGAGCGCCTACGGCCCTGCTAACATAACCACACAGATAAAGACCCTACGGCCCTGCTAACATAACCACACAGATAAAGACCCTACGGCCCTGCTAACATAACCACATAGATAGAGTCCCCTACGGCCCTGCTAACATAACCACATAGAAAGAGTCCCCTACGGCCCTGCTAACATAACCACATAGATAGAGACCCTACGGCCCTGCTAACATAACCACACAGATAAAGACCCTACGGCCCTGCTAACATAACCACACAGATAAAGACCCTACGGCCCTGCTAACATAACCACATAGATAGAGACCCTACGGCCCTGCTAACATAACCACACAGATAGAGACCCTACGGCCCTGCTAACATAACCACACAGATAAAGACCCTACGGCCCTGCTAACATAACCACATAGATAGAGTCCCCTACGGCCCTACTAACATAACCACATAGATAGAGCCCCTACGGCCCTGCTAACATAACCACATAGATAGAGTCCCCTACGACCCTGCTAACATAACCACATAGATAGAGTCCCCTACGGCCCTACTAACATAACCACACAGATAGAGTCCCCTACGGCCCTGCTAACATAACCACACAGATAGAGTCCCCTACGGCCCTGCTAACATAACCACACAGATAGAGTCCCCTACGGCCCTGCTAACATAACCACATAGATAGAGTCCCCTACGGCCCTGCTAACATAACCACATAGATAGAGACCCTACGACCCTGCTAACATAACCACATAGATAGAGACCCTACGGCCCTGCTAACATAACCACATAGATAGAGCCCCTACGGCCCTGCTAACATAACCACTTAGATAGAGACCCTACGGCCCTGCTAACATAACCACATAGATAGAGTCTCTACGGCCCTGCTAACATAACCACATAGATAGAGCCCCTACTGCCCTGCTAACATAACCACACAGATAGAGTCCATACGGCCCTGCTAACATAACTACATAGATAGAGTCCCCTACGGCCCTGCTAATATAACCACACAGATAGAGTCCCCTACGGCCCTGCTAACATAACCACACAGATAGAGTCCCCTACGGCCCTGCTAACATAACCACACAGATAGAGTCCCCTACGGCCCTGCTAACATAATCACATAGATAGAGTCCCCTACGGCCCTGCTAACATAACCACATAGATAGAGACCCTACGGCCCTGCTAACATAACCACATAGATAGAGTCCCCTACGGCCCTGCTAACATAACCACATAGATAGAGACCCTACGGCCCTGCTAACATAACCACATAGATAGAGTCCCTACGGCCCTGCTAACATAACCACATAGATAGAGACCCTACGGCCCTGCTAACATAACCACACAGATAGAGTCCCCTACGGCCCTGCTAACATAACCACATAGATAGAGTCCCCTACGGCCCTGCTAACATAACCACAGATAGAGTCCCCTACGGCCCTACTAACATAACCACATAGATAGAGACCCTACGGCCCTGCTAACATAACCACAGATAGAGTCCCCTACGGCCCTACTAACATAACCACATAGATAGAGTCCCCTACGGCCCTGCTAACATAACCACATAGATAGAGACCCCTACGGCCCTGCTAACATAACCACATAGATAGAGACCCTACGGCCCTGCTAACATAACCACATAGATAGAGTCCCCTACGGCCCTGCTAACATAACCACATAGATAGAGACCCTACGGCCCTGCTAACATAACCACATAGATAGAGTCCCTACGGCCCTGCTAACATAACCACATAGATAGAGACCCTACGGCCCTGCTAACATAACCACACAGATAGAGTCCCCTACGGCCCTGCTAACATAACCACACAGATAGAGTCCCCTACGGCCCTGCTAACATAACCACACAGATAAAGACCCTACGGCCCTGCTAACATAACCACATAGATAGAGCCCCCTACGGCCCTGCTAACATAACCACATAGATAGAGCGCCTACGGCCCTGCTAACATAACCACACAGATAAAGACCCTACGGCCCTGCTAACATAACCACACAGATAAAGACCCTACGGCCCTGCTAACATAACCACATAGATAGAGTCCCCTACGGCCCTGCTAACATAACCACATAGAAAGAGTCCCCTACGGCCCTGCTAACATAACCACATAGATAGAGACCCTACGGCCCTGCTAACATAACCACACAGATAAAGACCCTACGGCCCTGCTAACATAACCACACAGATAAAGACCCTACGGCCCTGCTAACATAACCACATAGATAGAGACCCTACGGCCCTGCTAACATAACCACACAGATAGAGACCCTACGGCCCTGCTAACATAACCACACAGATAAAGACCCTACGGCCCTGCTAACATAACCACATAGATAGAGTCCCCTACGGCCCTACTAACATAACCACATAGATAGAGCCCCTACGGCCCTGCTAACATAACCACATAGATAGAGTCCCCTACGACCCTGCTAACATAACCACATAGATAGAGTCCCCTACGGCCCTGCTAACATAACCACACAGATAGAGTCCCCTACGGCCCTGCTAACATAACCACACAGATAGAGTCCCCTACGGCCCTGCTAACATAACCACACAGATAGAGTCCCCTACGGCCCTGCTAACATAACCACATAGATAGAGTCCCCTACGGCCCTGCTAACATAACCACATAGATAGAGACCCTACGACCCTGCTAACATAACCACATAGATAGAGACCCTACGGCCCTGCTAACATAACCACATAGATAGAGCCCCTACGGCCCTGCTAACATAACCACTTAGATAGAGACCCTACGGCCCTGCTAACATAACCACATAGATAGAGTCTCTACGGCCCTGCTAACATAACCACATAGATAGAGCCCCTACTGCCCTGCTAACATAACCACACAGATAGAGTCCATACGGCCCTGCTAACATAACTACATAGATAGAGTCCCCTACGGCCCTGCTAATATAACCACACAGATAGAGTCCCCTACGGCCCTGCTAACATAACCACACAGATAGAGTCCCCTACGGCCCTGCTAACATAACCACACAGATAGAGTCCCCTACGGCCCTGCTAACATAATCACATAGATAGAGTCCCCTACGGCCCTGCTAACATAACCACATAGATAGAGACCCTACGGCCCTGCTAACATAACCACATAGATAGAGTCCCCTACGGCCCTGCTAACATAACCACATAGATAGAGACCCTACGGCCCTGCTAACATAACCACATAGATAGAGTCCCTACGGCCCTGCTAACATAACCACATAGATAGAGACCCTACGGCCCTGCTAACATAACCACACAGATAGAGTCCCCTACGGCCCTGCTAACATAACCACATAGATAGAGTCCCCTACGGCCCTGCTAACATAACCACAGATAGAGTCCCCTACGGCCCTACTAACATAACCACATAGATAGAGACCCTACGGCCCTGCTAACATAACCACAGATAGAGTCCCCTACGGCCCTACTAACATAACCACATAGATAGAGTCCCCTACGGCCCTGCTAACATAACCACATAGATAGAGACCCTACGACCCTGCTAACATAACCACATAGATAGAGTCCCCTACGGCCCTGCTAACATAACCACATAGATAGAGCCCCTACGGCCCTGCTAACATAACCACACAGATAAAGACCCTACGGCCCTGCTAACATAACCACATAGATAGAGTCCCCTACGGCCCTGCTAACATAACCACATAGATAGAGCCCCCTACGGCCCTGCTAACATAACCACATAGATAGAGCGCCTACGGCCCTGCTAACATAACCACACAGATAAAGACCCTACGGCCCTGCTAACATAACCACACAGATAAAGACCCTACGGCCCTGCTAACATAACCACATAGATAGAGTCCCCTACGGCCCTGCTAACATAACCACATAGAAAGAGTCCCCTACGGCCCTGCTAACATAACCACATAGATAGAGCCCCTACGGCCCTGCTAACATAACCACATAGATAGAGTCCCCTACGACCCTGCTAACATAACCACATAGATAGAGTCCCCTACGGCCCTACTAACATAACCACACAGATAGAGTCCCCTACGGCCCTGCTAACATAACCACACAGATAGAGTCCCCTACGGCCCTGCTAACATAACCACACAGATAGAGTCCCCTACGGCCCTGCTAACATAACCACATAGATAGAGTCCCCTACGGCCCTGCTAACATAACCACATAGATAGAGACCCTACGGCCCTGCTAACATAACCACATAGATAGAGTCCCCTACGGCCCTGCTAACATAACCACATAGATAGAGTCCCTACGGCCCTGCTAACATAACCACATAGATAGAGACCCTACGGCCCTGCTAACATAACCACACAGATAGAGTCCCCTACGGCCCTGCTAACATAACCACATAGATAGAGTCCCCTACGGCCCTGCTAACATAACCACAAGATAGAGTCCCCTACGGCCCTACTAACATAACCACATAGATAGAGACCCTACGGCCCTGCGAACATAACCACAGATAGAGTCCCCTACGGCCCTACTAACATAACCACATAGATAGAGTCCCCTACGGCCCTGCTAACATAACCACATAGATAGAGACCCTACGACCCTGCTAACATAACCACATAGATAGAGTCCCCTACGGCCCTGCTAACATAACCACATAGATAGAGCCCCTACGGCCCTGCTAACATAACCACACAGATAAAGACCCTACGGCCCTGCTAACATAACCACACAGATAGAGTCCCCTACGGCCCTGCTAACATAACCACACAGATAGAGTCCCCTACGGCCCTGCTAACATAACCACACAGATAGAGTCCCCTACGGCCCTGCTAACATAATCACATAGATAGAGTCCCCTACGGCCCTGCTAACATAACCACATAGATAGAGACCCTACGGCCCTGCTAACATAACCACATAGATAGAGTCCCCTACGGCCCTGCTAACATAACCACATAGATAGAGACCCTACGGCCCTGCTAACATAACCACATAGATAGAGTCCCTACGGCCCTGCTAACATAACCACATAGATAGAGACCCTACGGCCCTGCTAACATAACCACACAGATAGAGTCCCCTACGGCCCTGCTAACATAACCACATAGATAGAGTCCCCTACGGCCCTGCTAACATAACCACAGATAGAGTCCCCTACGGCCCTACTAACATAACCACATAGATAGAGACCCTACGGCCCTGCTAACATAACCACAGATAGAGTCCCCTACGGCCCTACTAACATAACCACATAGATAGAGTCCCCTACGGCCCTGCTAACATAACCACATAGATAGAGACCCTACGACCCTGCTAACATAACCACATAGATAGAGTCCCTACGGCCCTGCTAACATAACCACATAGATAGAGCCCCTACGGCCCTGCTAACATAACCACACAGATAAAGACCCTACGGCCCTGCTAACATAACCACATAGATAGAGTCCCCTACGGCCCTGCTAACATAACCACATAGATAGAGCCCCTACGGCCCTGCTAACATAACCACATAGATAGAGCGCCTACGGCCCTGCTAACATAACCACACAGATAAAGACCCTACGGCCCTGCTAACATAACCACACAGATAAAGACCCTACGGCCCTGCTAACATAACCACATAGATAGAGTCCCCTACGGCCCTGCTAACATAACCACATAGATAGAGTCCCCTACGGCCCTGCTAACATAACCACATAGATAGAGCCCCTACGGCCCTGCTAACATAACCACATAGATAGAGTCCCCTACGACCCTGCTAACATAACCACAGATAGAGACCCTACGGCCCTGCTAACATAACCACACAGATAGAGTCCCCTACGGCCCTGCTAACATAACCACACAGATAGAGTCCCCTACGGCCCTGCTAACATAACCACATAGATAGAGTCCCCTACGGCCCTGCTAACATAACCACATAGATAGAGTCCCCTACGGCCCTGCTAACATAACCACATAGATAGAGACCCTACGGCCCTGCTAACATAACCACATAGATAGAGCCCCTACGGCCCTGCTAACATAACCACATAGATAGAGTCCCCTACGACCCTGCTAACATAACCACATAGATAGAGTCCCCTACGGCCCTGCTAACATAACCACATAGATAGAGCCCCTACGGCCCTGCTAACATAACCACATAGATAGAGTCCCCTACGGCCCTGCTAACATAACCACATAGATAGAGACCCTACGGCCCTGCTAACATAACCACATAGATAGAGACCCTACGACCCTGCTAACATAACCACATAGATAGAGTCCCCTACGGCCCTGCTAACATAACCACATAGATAGAGCGCCTACGGCCCTGCTAACATAACCACACAGATAAAGACCCTACGGCCCTGCTAACATAACCACATAGATAGAGTCCCCTACGGCCCTGCTAACATAACCACATAGATAGAGTCCCCTACGGCCCTGCTAACATAACCACATAGATAGAGCCCCTACGGCCCTGCTAACATAACCACACAGATAGAGTCCCTACGGCCCTGCTAACATAACCACATAGATAGAGCCCCTACGGCCCTGCTAACATAACCACATAGATAGAGTCCCCTACGACCCTGCTAACATAACCACATAGATAGAGCCCCTACGGCCCTGCTAACATAACCACATAGATAGAGTCCCCTACGGCCCTGCTAACATAACCACATAGATAGAGTCCCCTACGGCCCTGCTAACATAACCACATAGATAGAGCCCCTACGACCCTGCTAACATAACCACATACGGTAGATAGAGCCCCTACGGCCCTGCTAACATAACCACACAGAGTGCATTCGGAAAGTATTCAGAACCCTTGACTTTTTCCACATTTTGTTACGTTACAGCCTTATTCTAAAATTGGTTAAATATGTTTTTTCCCCTCATCAATCTACACAATATCCCACAAGTACAAAGCAAAAACAGGTTTTTAGACATCTTTGCAAATTTATTACAAATAAAAAACGGAAATATAGTATTTACATAAGTATTCAGACCCTTTACTCAGTACTTTGTAGAAGCCCTATTGGCAGCAATTACAGCCTCGATTCATCTTGACGCTACCAGCTTGGCACACCTTTATTTGCGGAGTTTCTCCCATTCTTCTCTGCAGATCCTCTCAAGCTCTGTCAGGTTGGATGGGGATTGTCACTGCACAGCTATTTTCAGATTTTCAGGTCTCTCCAGAGATGTTCGATCGTTTTGCTGCCACCACCATGTAGGGATGGTGCCAGGTTTCCGCCAGATGTGATGCTTGGCATTCAGGCCAAATAGTTCAATCTTGGTTTCATCAGACCAGAGAATCTTCTTTCTCATGGTCTGAGACTCCTTAAGGTGACTTTTAGCAAACTCCAAGCGGGCTGTCATGTGCCTTTTACTGAGGAGTGGCTTCCGTCTGGCCACTCTAGAGTAAAAGCCTGATTGGTGAAGTGCTGCAGAGATGGTTGTGCTTCTGGAAGGCTCTCCCATCTCCACATAGGAACTCTGGAGTTCTGTCAGAGTGACCATCAGGTTCTTGGTCACCTCTCTGACCAAGGCCCTTCTCCACCAATTGCTCAGTTTGGCCGGGCAGCGAGCTCTAGGAAGAGTATTGGTAGTTCCAAACTTCTTCCATTTAAGTATGACAAGTCCTCACAAGTCCTCAACTGGCAACTTCATTAAATAGTACCCGGAAAACACCAGTATCAACGTCAACAGTGAAGCGGCGACTCCAGGATGCTGGCCTTCTAGGCAGAGTTCCTCTGTCCAGTGTCTTATTATTTTATTTTTATTGTCTCTTTCTTTGCAACTCTGCCCAGAAGGTCAGCATCCCGGAGTCACCTCTTCACTGTTGACGTTGAGACTGGTGTTTTGCCCAGAAGGTCAGCATCCCGGAGTCACCTCTTCACTGTTGACGTTGAGACTGGACAGAGGAACTCTGCCCAGAAGGTCATTATCCCGGAGTCACCTCTTCACTGTTGACGTTGAGACTGGACAGAGGAACTCTGCCCAGAAGGTCAGCATCCCGGAGTCACCTCTTCACTGTTGACGTTGAGACTGGACAGAGGAACTCTGCCCAGAAGGCCAGCATCCCGGAGTCACCTCTTCACTGTTGACGTTGAGACTGGACAGAGGAACTCTGCCCAGAAGGTCAGCATCCCGGAGTCACCTCTTCACTGTTGACGTTGAGACTGGTGCTTTGCGGGTACTATTTAATGAAGCTGCCAATTGAGGACTTGTGAGGCGTCTGTTTCTCAAACTAGAAACTCTAATGTACTTGTCCTCTTGCTCAGTTGTGCACCGGGGCCTCCCACTCCTTTTTCTATTCTGGTTAGAGCCAGTTAGCGCTGTTCTGTGAAGAGAGGTTTACACAGCGTAGTAAGAGATCTTCAGTTTCTTGGCAATTTCTGACATGGAACAGCCTTCATTTCTCAGAACAAGAATAGACTGATGAGTTCCAGAAGAAAGTTCTTTGTTTCTGGCCATTTTGAGCCTGTAATCAAACCCACAAATGCTGATGCCTCAGATACTCAACTAGTCTAATGAAGGCAAGTTTTATTGCTTCTTTAATAAGAACAACAGTTTTCAGCTGTGCTAACATAAGTGCAAAGGGGTTTTCTAATGATCAATTAGCTTTTTAAAATGATCAACTTGAAATAGCTAACACAACGTGCCATTGGAACACAGGAGTGATGGTTGCTGATAATGGGCCTCTGTACGCCTATGCAGATATTCCATAAAAAATCATCCGTTTCCAGTGACAATAGTCATTTACAACATTAACAACGTCTACACTGTATTTCTGATCAATTTGATGTTATTTTAATGGACAAGAAAAAATAGCTTTTCTTTCAAAAACAAGGACATTTCTAAGTGACCCCAAACTTTTGAACAGTAGTGTAAATATATAACGACACAATTGCTTGATGATAGGTGCCAGTTGTTTAATGTCAAGCCAGACAATATATTATAGCAACTTTGGTTTTAGAAGTGGGGGGTACATAATATTTATTTTTTACTTACATTTTTTATCCAGTCGGATTAACACGCCAAACCACTCGGAGGCGTCCGCATGGTCCTAAAGCACACCGTTGCCTCGTTTTGTATCACATTCCAATGGTAAGACTGGGGAGGACAAAAATGCTATTTCATAATGTGGGGGGGGGGACATGTCCCCCCGTCCCCAGTGAAAGTTGTGTCCCTGTATTATAGATATATTTCAGAGGTGGAATATAAATATTTCATTGAAATATCAAGGCCCTGAGAGCAATTAGGACAAATATTTTTGGACATTTCTATTACGAACAATCACAGTAAGGGTAATACAAATTAGACAGCAGTGTGATATGACCTGACAATAATTACAGGTGTTACTGGTGTTGTCGAGAAATGCTACCCACGCACCGTGAGGTGATTCAAAGTGTGTGTGTTGTGTTTGTGTGTGTGTGAATTCATTCCCGTCCTACACACACTGAGTAGTGATTGCGTGAGCTGATGACATTCCCAGTCTGTTGCAGTAATTGAGGTCTGATTGAGTATTAAGTGGTGTGTGTGTTTATGTATGTGTGGCTGTGTGCATGTGTACACCATGCATGCATCAGTGTGAGTGTATGTGTGTCTTTGTGTGTCTTTGTGTGTCTTTGTGTGTGTGTGTGTGTGTGTGTGTGTGTGTGTGTGTGTGTGTGTGTGTGTGTGTGTGTGTGTGTGTGTGTGTGTGTGTG